>NW_027361725.1:24552500-24567500 GCF_039654945.1 Dendrobates tinctorius
CCTTGCTTCTCCTCCATTCTGCCGAAGAATCAAGACTCCACAGGGTCCCCACCCCTTAGACTTTCTGGTTGGGACATGGATTTCAAGGTTTCTTTCATCTCTGCCCTGACTATGTCCCTTAAAGTCGCAGCTACCGCAGGCGACTCCTCCGCCACTGTCTGCTGGATACAGGGGGGACACAACCTTTTGGGGCATGAGTCTGGTAACAGGCATGCACAGAGTGCGCATTCCCTGTGTTTGTTTTTACTCATAGCTTTCTTTCTCTAGAATAAAACACAGAAGGAGGCCCCGTCACTGAGTGAACATTCACGAAGATCACTTACCAGTGCCGCAATTAAGTACTGGAGAATGAGGGGGGTTTTTCTCAGTCACTGCTCCTGTCTGTCTAGAGGAGCTTTAATGACAGTGTTGATCACTTCGTCCCGCACGCTCCTTACTGTCGCGGGACTCCTTTTTCTTCTGTTTGACCTGCCGAAGGTCCTCAAGGGGCGGCAATGATGATTGTCGCTGCTGCCGCCGTTGCTGCTGCTGCTGCTTCTCCTGATTGCTCTCCATTACTGCGTGCAATAATGTGGCCAAAGCACGGAACCCATGTAGGGGCCTGCTTATATACCCCTCCTCCTCCGGATAGCAGCTACCAGCCGCGCCCCCCTTAATTGGGCCCCCTCCCAGCTTGCCCAGCCACCGGTCGGTGGTCCAGCACTTACCGGCGCCTTTCCTGATGGGCGCTGCCATCTAGGGCCTGCGCAGTAGCGCCGCGACCCGGAAGCGCTGCCAGGTTCCGCCCCCGACGTCACCGCGACCCCTGCACGTGACCGGAAGTGATGCGGGACGCCCGGGCGCTCCTTACACAGCGCTCCCCGCCCGGCACCATGCAGCCACGCTGCCCCTCGACCCTGCGACCGCGCCGCTGACCGGGGGACCCGGAGGGCATACTCACCGGCGCCGCCGGTCTCTTCACTGGAGACAGCCATCCTCCGGACGCTACTCCCTGTCATCCACGCCACCGCCGTGCGCCCATCCAGGACCACCGTGGCGTCTTCCAGGAGCTCTGCACCGGTCGAGGTAGGAGATCCCCCCGCCACCTGCACCGGCCGGCCGGCCTGGGCATCCGGAACTTCATCTGTAGGATCCCGTCCCCTCAGGAACAGGAAATCAACTGATGCGTGGGAGAGGTGCCGCCCTTTTGTATCTGTAGGATTCCTGTTCCTGAAGGGCGGATCCCCTCTCTCGTGGTGCTCTCATGGGAGTCCGAATAAAATGGGAATATGTAGATAGGCGTCCTGGATATCGATAGAGGCCAAATACTCTCCCTGCCTCATTGCCGCTATGACTGAACGGAGAGATTCCATCCGGAAATGTCTGATCCTGACAAATCTGTTCATCCTCCATTGATCCTGACAAATCTGATCCAAAATGGGCCTGACCGTCCCGTCCTTTTGGGGAACTACAAACAGGTTGGAATAGAAGCCCTGCGCCTTTTCGTTTTCCGGTACTGGAATGATAACTCCGTTGTGAGAGAGCGAATCGATGGCTTCTAGTAGAGCCCTTGCCCGGGTATCCACTTTGGGAAGCCGGGAAAGAAAAAATCGTCTTGGGGGTACCTGACAAATTCTATCTTGTACCCTGTGGACACCAGCTCTCTCTCCCATGTGTCGTGCGTGAAATTGAGCCAGGCGTGGTGAAACCGGAGTAGGCGGCGGCCGCCTACCCCGCTGGTGCCGCCTGACAAATGCCCCGAGTCATTTGGCTGAAGATCTTTGGGACCTGAATCCCCTCGACCTAGACTGGTTAGCACGCATCCTCACCAATGGGTTAGCTCTATATGAGACCTGTCGGTCCCTATTGTGATTGGGACGCCCTAATGCGGCAGAGTTGGCCGCTGTCGTCCACCCGGGGTTGCGAAAGGCCCGAAATCGCGCCTGTAACTGGTGACGAAACAGCGGCTTGGCCTTTTGCGGAGGAAGAAAGCCACTCTTGCCTCCTGTGGAGTCGGAGATGAGCTGATCTAGCCTCTCTCCGAACAGGTGGCCACACTGGTAAGGTAACGCTGTCAAGGACTTTTTTGAGGCTGAATCAGCCCACCATGTCCTTAACCATAGCGCTCTCCTAATGGAGATTGCATTTGCGGCTGCAAGTGCCGAGCAGTTGGCCGCATCTAAAGCTGCATTAATCAAGTAGTCCGCCGCCATGGCTATCTGATTTGGGATTTCTGATACTTCCGCTGGTAGGCCTAGGTCCTGCAACGCTCCATTCAAAGTTTCTGACCAAGAAATCATGGCCTTGGCTACCCACATTGCTGCGAACGAGGGAGAAAGCGCTGATCCTGATGCCTCAAACATTGAGCGAGCCAAGTTCTCTATGAGACGATCAGTGGGATCCTTAATAGAAGAACCACTAGGCACAGATTGTAAAGTGATTGCAGCCAAGCGCGACACCGGTGGGTCCACCGTTGGGGATTCCGTCCACTTTTTACGGAGATCCGGGGGAAAAGGGTACTTCGCCTCGAGTGCCCTCTGACCCGAGAACCGCCTGTCCGGCCGTTCTCTGTGTTTTTGCGCTATGTCCTCAAATTCAGGGTGAGTGCAAAATACCCTATGGGGACGCTTGACACGTTTAAATGACACCTTATGGCCCGCAGCCAGAGTGGAATCATCCTCAATCCCCAGAGTCTGGTTGACAGCTTCTATGAGACTGTCAACCGTTTCCTGACCACCTGGCGTATCTAGGTCCAGGGGCATATCCGAGTCGAAGTCTGAGCCTTGTTCGCTATCGACTGCTGGCGACAGGGAGCGAGAAGCCGAGCTCACGGATGCCGAGGCACTGGATGGAGCGGGAGACGCCGTGTGGGTTCGTTTCCCCTGGGTCTGCCTGGAGTGAGAGCGACCCCTGCAGGCCAAAGGCTCGTGTGAGGTAGAGGACCCCTCTAAGACAGGAGAGCCACTGTCCCTGCCCCTATCATGGGCTCGAAGGGACTCAATTGCTCTCGTGACGCCATAGATTGAGACAGTGATAACGCCCATTCCGGGGGGCCTGTTACACTGGGCTCGGTCGCAAGGGAGGGCTCCTGAGCGCGTTCGGAATCGCAGGCTTCGCATACCCGTTTGGTCTGTGCCTGCGGGAAAGCCGACTGACAGGAGATGCATGCAGCGTAAAGGAACGTATGAGTCTTAGATTTTCCTGACATGCTGTACCTGTCAGGTCTCTGTGCTGACAAAAACAAACCGCAGGGGGAGGACGCTCTTTGTTCCTGATAGCGCGGCCTGTCCGTGGGGCTGGGGGGCAGCACTTACCCCAGTCCTATGTCCCCTGTGTCCTCAGCGTGCCGCTTTAATCTGCGCGCCAGTACTGCAGGCTGGCCCCCGGAAGAAAAAGAAGGATCCTGGGGGCGGTCCTTACTTTGCGGCCTAGTTCCGGCCTAAAGCCAGGGACTAAATTTCTTCAGGCGCCCGCCCAGGCTACGGGGGGCGGGGCCACCTTGATGCGATGCCGGGGGCGGGGACTTCTGTCCGCGGCCTAGCGCTGGCTGAAGCCGGGGCCTTGATTTATTCCTTCATCTGCCCTGGGGGGGGGGGGCGAAACGGCCGGACCTCCCAAAACGCTCCGGAACCGGATCCCTGGACGCCGCAGGAGCCCTCCCTGGCCATCATTCCTCAGAGGGGAGGGGGGCCCTATACGACCAGGGCGGTGCAGGCACCCTAGCTCCATCTACCCCCTGAAGGGGTGAGGAGAGAGACCGTCCGCCACCCTGCCCCCCCGCAGTCCTTAGCATTGGTGGGGCAGCGGGGCTGCGCGGACTACGCTTGTGCCTCTGTGCAGCCCCGGGTTTCAATGCCCTGGGGTGGACAGGACTAAGTCCGGCATCATGTCCCACGGTGCGGGAGAGGATATGTGGAGGGACACTCACACGTGGTCGCCCGTTGTTGGTTTGGGGAGATCGGACCCTTTCAATAGGGTCCGTCGCCCCAGTCTTATCTTCACTGGGAAGAAAAAAAAAAATCAGTCTTGAGGCAGACCGACGTGTGCCTCCAACAGACACTAAGCAAAAACTGGTTTCCGCCCGCAATCGGGGCGAGGGTGTATACGGCGGAGGAAGAGCTAACCTCTTTTTTTCACTTAGTGTCAGCTTCCAGGCGGCAGTAGCATACACCCACAGTACCTGTGTCTCCCAATGAGGTGAAGGAGAAAAATCAATAGACAATAAACATTTGTAATCATCTCAGTGTCAATAATTTATTCCTTTTCTGTAAGGGTTTTTCTAAAATAAAAGTGCATTCCCTATCCATGATAGGATCAGGGATAATGTGCCTACTGCTGGGACTCCCAGTGACCTAGAGATCACGCTCTACAACCATGAGATCAGGACTCTGCAGCACCATCTTGAATTCATTGTGAGTGGGATACCCAGAGAAAGCTCAGCACAATCTTTCTGCATCTCCCTCTTCCTCACTCCATCCCTTCCCCATAGAGAATAATGGGCTGTGGCACAACACCACAGTGAGCTAACAGTCTGTCTTGTATAAGCAGTTTTTTTTTTTATCATAGTAGGTAAGAAGGGGGAGAGGAAAAATTGAGTAAGTAAGCAGTTATCTCTGATAAGACGTATTACTAAGATTCTTATAATTGCCTGTACAATTGAGTTATGCAAAGTTTCTTGAAAGTACAGGTCCCATTTAATGGTTGACCTAAGTAGGGCTCAAATCTGTCCAAAACAGAAGAAAGTTAATAGTGTGTAGCTATATGCTTTCTATAGCTAATGAGTATTTTAACGATATACCAAGAATTAAGTGAAATCTCTCCGAGTTCAGATCTTCTGGAGACTTGGCCGGAGTCTTGTCGTTGCGCTCCTGTCCCATAGTAGTCGGAGTGACAGGACGGGAAAGTCGGCTGCCAGCGTCATCTGGGTCTGCAGGTAGGAAACCAGTGTTGCTAAGCCACAGAGAGGTAGCATGCAGAATGGTAGCCCAGGAGGTAAAGTAGTGTGGCCTGGCTGCATTACTGGTTTCAGAAGTGTAGAATACTCCGCCTGAAAAAGAATTAACAGAAAAGTGATATAAAAAAAGAAAGGAAACCATAAAAGGATGGGTGGAGACGTGTCCATAATTGCTGGATTATTTGACTACCTAAACCAGTATACAGTGGGGCAAAAAAGTATTTAGTCAGTCAGCAATAGTGCAAGTTCCACCACTTAAAAAGATGAGAGGCGTCTGTAATTTACATCATAGGTAGACCTCAACTATGGGAGACAAACTGAGAAAAAAAAATCCAGAAAATCACATTGTCTGTTTTTTTTTCATTTTATTTGCATATTATGGTGGAAAATAAGTATTTGGTCAGAAACAAAATTTCATCTCAATACTTTGTGATATATCCTTTGTTGGCAATGACAGAGGTCAAACATGGTGGCGTAGTGTGTTACTTATGGTAGGCCTTGTTACATTGGTCCCAGCTCTCTGCAGTTCATTCACTAGGTCCCCCCGCGTGGTTCTGGGATTTTTGCTCACCGTTCTTGTGATCATTCTGACCCCACGGGGTGGGATTTTGCGTGGAGCACCAGATCGAGGGAGATTATCAGTGGTCTTGTATGTCTTCCATTTTCTAATTATTGCTCCCACAGTTGATTTCTTCACTCCAAGCTGGTTGGCTATTGCAGATTCAGTCTTCCCAGCCTGGTGCAGGGCTACAATTTTGTTTCTGGTGTCCTTTGACAGCTCTTTGGTCTTCACCATAGTGGAGTTTGGAGTCAGACTGTTTGAGGGTGTGCACAGGTGTCTTTTTATACTGATAACAAGTTTAAACAGGTGCCATTACTACAGGTAATGAGTGGAGGAAAGAGGAGACTCTTAAAGAAGAAGTTACAGGTCTGTGAGAGCCAGAAATCTTGATTGCTTGTTTCTGACCAAATACTTATTTTCCACCATAATATGCAAATAAAATGAAAAAAAAACAGACAATGTGATTTTCTGGATTTTTTTTTCTCAGTTTGTCTCCCATAGTTGAGGTCTACCTATGATGTAAATTACAGACGCCTCTCATCTTTTTAAGTGGTGGAACTTGCACTATTGCTGACTGACTAAATACTTTTTTGCCCCACTGTATAATGGTGTTACAGCTAGGAAATGAATAGTCATGGTAAAGGGAATCAGGACTGAACCCCAATGAAATCCTAAAGGTTGAATTAACCATAATGTCCCAGTCCAACTATGTAAAATCAAAGGAATCCAAGAAGTTGAAGTTTTGGGAGCAGTTTGGTTGACTGTGAAGAGCTGCCTTAGTCGCCTTGTGTGTGCCCGTCATATGGATGGATCACTCATCACATCAGGGACTTTCTTTCTAAATTTTAGGCCAGTATTGCTTCCAAGCCTGAGACAAAAATGGGGTCAGTTCTATATAGGAAGGACCCAAAAGAAACATGGATTTTTGTGAGTACTCACCGTAAAATCCTTTTCTCCGAGACGCTCATTGGGGGACACAGGTACTGTGGGTGTATGCTACTGCCATCTGGAGGCTGAAACTAGGCAATACAACACAAGGTTAGCTTCTCCCCCGCCGCATACACCCTCGCCCTGATTGCGAGCGGAAACCAGTTTAGTGCAAAAGCAGTAGGAGAGCAATAACCATTAGCCTTAATGCAGTAAACAATATGTCTGGCAAAGGACCACCCTGACATTCATCACAACATACACATTAATCAAATAAACAAGAGCCAACAGGATAACAGGGTGGGTGCTGTGTCCCCCAATGAGCGCCTCGGAGAAAAGGATTTTACGGTGAGTACTCACAAAAATCCATGTTTCTCCTTCGTCTCATTGGGGGACACAGGTACTGTGGGAGGTCCTAAAGCAGTCCCTGGGTGGGAGATTGCCTCACCTATCCAAGCTCCATGCATCCCTTGTTTAAAGGTGCGTTACCGCTGCTTGGAGAATCCTTCTACCCAGGCTTGCATCCACCGAAGTATGGACAATGTAATATTTAGTAAACGTGTACAGGCTGGACCAGTTTGCTGCTTTGCATACCTGCTCCGCCGAAGCGCCCAGGAGGCGCCCACTGCCTGAGTAAAATGCGCTTTGATCGCTGATGGAACCAGCGCCCCTCTGATGCGATAGGCCTCTTGAATAGTTAAACGGATCCCTCTGGCTATGGTCGATCTTTGAGGCACCGAGTCCCTTCCTGGGCCCTTCAGGGAGCACGAACGGCGCATCCGTCTGGCGCAAGGGTGCTGTCCTTGACACGTACCTCCGGAGAGCTCTTACCAGGTCTAACGTGTGCAGAGCTTCTTCCACGCGATGCACTGATACCGGACAGGACGAGCGCAAGACAATATCCTCCTTGATGTGGAATGAGGACACCTCTTTGGAAGAAAAGGGGGGAGCTGACCTAAGCACCACCTTATCTTGCGGAAAGCGAGGAACGGTGCTCTGCACGACAGCGCCGCCAACTCCGTCAATCGCCTAACTGAGGCGATGGCTACCAAAAATACCCCCTTCCACGAACGAAATGGTAAAGGAAAGACCTGTAGCGGCTCAAAGGGAGCTTCCTGCAGAACACTCAGGACTAGGATAAGGTCCCTGGTGCCCATTGGCGCCTTATAGGGAGGTACTAGATGAGAGACTCCCTGGATGAAAGCCTTTACCTGCATATTAGTAGCCATTCTACACTTGGATAGGAAGGACAATGCCGATATCCGACTTCTAAGAGAGCTCGGGCTAATCCTGCATCTAGGCCCGACTGGAGAGAGGCCAAGATGTCGGGAATAGAGAATGTCCGCGGCGAAACACCGTGCTCTCGACCCTAAGTAAAGAACAACTTTCAGGAGTAACGATAGACTCTCGCCGAGGTATGCTTCCTGGCGCTAACCATTGTAGCGCCCACCTCGTGGTGAAAACCCCGCTTGAGCTAGAATCCAAGATTCAACGGCCATGCCATGTAACCCAGGGCCCCCGAGTTCGGGTGGCAGATCGGTCCTTGGGACAGCCGATCCGCACGCCGCGGCAATCGCCACTGGATGTCGGTGAGCCGCTGTATCGGATCTGCATAGCATGCCCGTCAGGGCCCATCTGGTGCCAGCAGCTCTACTGGTACCCCTTTTACCTTGATCTTTCTGATAACTCCTGGAAGCGATGGCAACGGAGGAAACCGGTATGGAAAGGCGAAACTGGTCTCCTGGTAGAACCAACGCCTCCACCCCGAACACTCGTGGGACCCGTGCCCGAGCAACGAACACGGGCACCTTGGCGTTCATTTTGGACGCCATCAGATCTACATCTGGTGTCCCCCATCGTTGCAAATATGCTGAACAACCTCGGGGTGCCGGGACCCCTCCCCAGCCACGACCTCCTGTTGGCTGAGGAAGTAGACTGCCCAATTCTCTACCCCTGGGATGTGGCCCGCCAAAAATACAGCTGGATGTTCTCGGCTCACTGCCGGACGTGTCCCGTCTCAAGCATGGTTGTCCTGCTGCGCGTGCCCCCTTGATGATTTACGTAAGCCACTGCCGTGGCATTGACTGTGACTGACTGAATCCGAACGGGTGGTTCGGCTAGGAAGTGCCGAAAATACTGCAGTGTCCGCCGGACTATACGTATCTCCAACAAGTTGACCTGGAGGCGTGCCTCCTGTCACGACCATTGGCCCCGAGTCGTGTGGTGATGAAACACTGCTCCCCAGGCTCAGGAGACTGGCATCTGTCGTGACCACTAGCCAGTGTTCTGGGGGAAAAGGCTTACCCTGAAGAAGCGAAGATCTGACCGTCCACCACTCCAGTGACCATCTGATCTGAGAGGATAGCTGGCACCGCTGATCGAGGGCAAATGGATTCTTATCCCAATCTAACAAGAGAGCCTGCTGTAGCGGGTGAAGAAGGAAACTGGGCAAACGGAATCGCTTCCCTTGCTGCCACCATCTTCCCCAGCATCCTCATCCCGAAACCAATGGAGCGAGGAACTGGCTGCTGGAGCTTCCGGACTCCCTGCTGGAGCGGTACGGCTCTGTCTTGATGGAGACTCACCAACCCTCGGGAGGTATCGAAGATCATTCCTAGGAAGAAAATCCTGTGGGTTGGGACAAGGGATGATCTTTCCCTGTTGACCAACCATCCTAAGCGGAATAGCGTATGTTAGCGTAATGCTGACATTCTCCTTGCATGCTCAAAAAAAGAGGGACCCTTCACCAAGAGGTCGTCTAAGTATGCAAGACGACTATGCCTCGAGAGTGTAAGACGGCCCTTACGCCTACCCTTAGTTTTGTGAACCCTCAGGGGTGGTGGCTAGCCCGAAGGGCAGCGCCGCAAACTAAAAAATGTTGGCCATTGATGGCGCCCCGAAGAACCTTTTGATGCAGAGGAGCAAAAGAAAAAATGCAGGTAGGCATCCTAAAAACCAACTTAGGCTATGTATTCTCTCTGCACCATGCCCGATATAACCGAACAAAGCTATTCCTTCCTGAAATGTGTGATCCTGATGAACTTGTTTAGGAGCCTCAGGTTCAAAATTGTCCTGACTGTCCCGTCCCTTTCGGGGACTGTGAAGAGATTGGAATAAAACTTCTGAGCCCTCTCGAGCTCTGGTATGGAATAATGACCTGTCGTCCTGGAGGGACCTGACGGCCCCCCGCAACGTCCCTGCCCTGGACTGTACCTTGGGAAGTCGGGCAGACAAAAAACCGTCTTGGGGGTTCCTCAAACTGTAAGTCGTACCCGTAGACACCAGTTTCGTCCCCCATAAGTCGTGTGCTAACTCGACCCAGAATGACTAAATAAGAGCAGGCGCCCGCCTGCCCTGTTGATGTCGCCCATAATGCTCCCCGAGTCATTTGGCTGGGGGTTCCTGGCACCTCTCGACCTGGCGGGCGCGGAACCCTCCACTGGATTGGGTCTACATGAGACCTGTCGCCCCCTGTTCTGGCTGGGGCGACTTGGACCGGCCGAACTGGCTGCCGCCGTCCCCCCGGAGTTGTGAAAGACCTGAAACTATGTCGGAAACTAGGAAAAAAGGTTGCCTGATCTTCTGCTTTGGAAGGAAGCTGCTCTTTCCTCCTGCCGCGTCAGAAATACGCTGATCCAAATTTTTCCCTGAACAGGCCCTTGATAGGGTACGGAAGTCAGAGACCTCTTGGAAATAGAATCCTCTCGCCAAGCCCTTAACAAAAGGGGCTCTCCTAATGCCTACCGCGTTAGCGGCTACCGATGCTGCACAATTGGCTGCATCCAAGGAGGCATTGATCAAGTAGTCTCTGGCCATAGGAATCTGATTTGTGACCTCTAACACCTCCGCAGGCAGGTCTCTATCTCGCAAAGCCTTATTCCCTGACTCAGCCCATGACATCCTGGCCTTGGCTCTCCCTGTTGCGCAGAGGAGGGGGCGAGTGCTGAAGCTGACACTTCAAACACACTAATCGAGCCAAGCTCTCAATGAGCCTATCAGAGGGATTCTTAATGGACTTCGAGGCCAGACGAGATACTGGTGGATCCACCACTGGTGATTCCGTCGATCTCCTTTTTTTTTTTTTTTTCCTACAGAGTTCAGGGGCAAATGGATATCTTGCCTCCATAGTTTCCTGACCCGAGAAGCGCCAATCTGGGCGTTCTCCGTGGCGCTGCCCAATGCCTTCAAACTCTGGGTGAGTGCCAAAGACTCCGTGCGGACGCCTGGCCTGTCTAAAGGCTACTTTATGGCTCAAGGCCAGGGTAACTTCATTCTCTACCTCCAAGGTTTGCTTGACAGCTCCAAAGAGGCTGTCTATTGCTACTGACAGCCTTGGATATCCAGGTCCGGCGGAGCGTCTGAGTCCCAATCCACACTCTACCTGCTCCTGGCCTCCGCAGGCAGGTAATATAGGTGACAGAGAGCGTGATGCTGAACTCCCAGATGCCGAGGCACCTGGCAACCCGGAAAGACCTCGTGTAGGTGCGTTCCTTTGGCATCTGTCTGGCATGAGAGTGGCCCCTGCAGGCCGAGGGTTCTCGTGAGATGGAGGACCCTTCTCCGGGCATGAAGACAGTCGATCGCCTTTGTAAGCGACGCCATAGTAATAGCCTTCCGGAGGATTTGGCTCTCTGGACTCAGCTACCGGAGGGGGGCTCCTGGGCACGTTTGGGCTTAGGTCTCCCACTTGGATCCCGGCCCTGGCTCAGGCTGCTTAGCAGCCGCCAAGCTTCTCTACAGGAGATGCATGCAGCGTACGCTTTACCCTCCCTGGCCATATTGCATGAGCAAGGCGTTTTTCTCCTTCTCTCTTTTTTCCCGGAGGGGGGGGGGGGGGGCAGGAGGGGTGTCCAGCGTGCACCTGCAGCTCAGCTGCCCCTTACCCGCTCCTGCGTCCTCCATGCCACCGCTCCTGCGCACATCTCTGTGGCAGGCCAACCACCCTACCTCCCGCGGCCTATCCCACCCGGGGCCTCAATTAATTCGGTGCCTGCCCGGCTTCAAGGGGCGGGCCGCCGGAAGTGACATCCCGACAGAGGCGGGACTTCCGCCGCGACCTAGCTCCGGCCAAAGCCGCGGGCTCAATTTTACAGCATCCGCCCGCGGGATGCGGCCGAGGACGCCGCAGCGGCGCAGCCGTAAACGCCGCAGCAGCGCGGCTGCCGGAGGCGCCAGGCTCCGCAGCAGGAGTGGTCGGAGGCGGCGGTGGTGGCGACGGGCGCCAGCTTACCTGCAGGAGGAAGCACCAGGAAGGATTTGCTGCACGCCCCTAGCACACCGCTGCTGTGTCCGCATCTCTCTGCCCAGGAGACCCACACACACGACCGGTGATTTGCGATCTCTGACGACTCCACCAGGTATACCGGGGAGGAGAGGGGTGGTGGGGGATCCAGGACGGTGCCGGCACCCTAACTCCGTCCAGCTTCAGCCGAGGAGAGGGACCGTCCGCCGCCTTGCAGCACCTCTGTCTAGCGTTGGTGGAGCAGTGGGGGCCGCACAGACTAGTCTTGTGCCTCTGTGCAAGCCCATGGTTTCAATACCTAGGGGTGGACAGGGCTAAGTCTGGCATCATGTCCCACGTCGCGGGAGAGGATACGTGGAGGCGACACTCTCACGTGGTCGCCCGTTGATGGTTTGGGGAAATCTGATCCTTTCAATAGGATGCATTGCCCCTGTCTCATCTTCATAAAATAACAAACAAAAATAGAAGTCTGGGGAAAAGTCCCAGATATGTCCCTCGGTGCGGGAAAGTATACGCGGAGACGATACTCAACGCGTGCTCGCCCGTTGATGGTTTGGGGAGATCGGACCCTTTCAATAGGATCCGTCGCCCCTGTCTCATCTTCATAGTAAACTAGAAAAAAATAGTCTGGAGAGATCCAGACTGTGTGTGTGCCTCCATAAGACACTAAGCAAAAAACTGGTTTCCGCTCGCAATCAGGGCGAGGGTATATGCGGCGGGGGAGGAGCTAACCTTGTGTTGTATTGCCTAGTGTCAGCCTCCAGATGGCAGTAGCATACACCCACAGTACCTGTGTCCCCCCAATGAGACGAAGGAGAAAAATCCAATATGTCAGCTTCCTGGACTGGACACCAAGTAAGAAGTAGCTAATAAAATGATGTAATATCACACAGCTAGGTTTAGGTCTTAGTTACTCTTTATATTAGCTAGTAAATGAGCAGTGATAGAGGTTGTCCACTACTGGACCACCCGTTCTTAATAGCTAAGCCGTGCAGCATAAGATATGGAAAAAAAACAAATAGTGTAATTACCTCCCGAATGTTGCAATTCCCCTGATCTCTACACTGTCTCACGACAATGTTATGTGACCACTGCAGCCAATCAGCAGCTGTTGATCAGCTGCAGCCTTCATTTTTCCGTCAAAACTGATGGATTGGTTGCAGCAATCAGAATGTGTATGTCGCAGAACGGCATCAGTTCGGGACAAAAGTATGCAGTGGTATTTGAGAAGGCGTTATCCAGTAGAGGACAACCCCTTTAACTTAATTTTAGGAAGGACAAGTAAAGTTAGTCCTGACAAGTAACTGCTCTGCCAACTAAAGGGTCACATTGACATAAAAAGTAAGAGGCTTGCAGGCTACACTTACCGGCTGAAGGAAGCTGATGGCCACACTCAGGAGGAAGGGTAAGTAGTGCATGATCCTGTAAAGCGGACAACCATAGCTTGCTCAGAGTGGCAATATCAGCTTGTACCAAGGAGAGGAGACTATCCTCAAGATCAGATCCAGACCCTTCTTCACGGCCTATTCTTTCCACTCCTGCGATATAAACCTATTAAGAACATTTGAAACTGGTAAGCTTGAAACCATGAAAAAATAATTCCTGATTGATTCATACAGGGACAATGAAATCAGTCAACAGGGACTCTGTCAGCAAAGACTGACTGTTCACACCAACTACAGGAGCACCCTTGTCATGGCCAAATATTGACGAGCACCTTCCCATCTACTTGTTATCTCTCTATCGCCAGTTGTGGGTTTATAGAGCCAGAGAAGGGCAGAGACAGATGCCATTTGTTGGCTTTGTTCAGCCTCATGATCGTTTAGAAGCATTAAGGGAACTTGCATATCACCTACTTCTGCCCAGGCCTTCAGTACAGCCAATGACTCCATGGTAGTGGTGCTTTCACTGTATACACTTGTGGTTTCTTTCATCATTTGCACTCTGCTTAGAGAAGACAGGAGCAACTGCTGAACCCTCTGCAAGTCTGAGGGGTCCTTCACAACACCACTGGCTAACCATGCACTGCAAACCTGTAGGGGGGAGAAGAATGGCACATATACTTTCTGATACTTATATACACATATTGAGTTCCCTTGACAAACCATGATGATCCAGCTGGTGCTGGTAGTGCGCCACGCATTTTTTAAGGTAACCTCTTCTGTCTATCTTCAGGAGTGCACTGCTCCTCTGCCTCATGGCTTCCTACCGGAAGGAGGGTCAGTGCGCTCCTGATAATTGACAGTACGAAACAGTGGCATGGCTATGTGCGCTTCCATGCTGTAGCTCTATTGGAAAGAACTTGTAAGAGCTGTGCTTCCCCCGTCAACTCTAATAGATGGAATAGGTGGATGGTAACCTAGGTGATGGGCACCACACAATGAAAATGAAATATTAATAAGAGGTATAGTATACCACAAAAGGTAAGAATAACCCAACATGATCATACTGCGCATGAAGACAGTCAACTGAAAAGGAAAATAGGTACTGCTGTGTGTTCTTCAAAATGACGCTGCCATTTCCCTACTAAATACCTGGAGAGTGGGTACTAGGTGAATATTAAGTAAGCTAACCTGCTTATATAACTTAGGTACATACTGCATAATAGTAGTCACTAATAGAAGCTCATGTGTGGGTGACTATTCAGTTATTACAGAAAAGCAAAGTCTTTGACTATGTGAGAACATTCAAAGTGCATTTTACATAGCCCAACAGACTGGCCCAGACTGCAGGAGTGGACATTACATGGACTAGAGACACATTAGTTACCTGGCAAGCCCTAGCAGTCACATCAGGATGGGTATCGGAGTTGAAGGCCGGTCTTACTGCAGCTACTACCTGTTAATCTCCCCCCAAAAAAAAATAATGATATAAAATATTTTATATTGATATATTGTATATATATTTGCAGTAGAAAGGGGAACTCACATTGGCTTGGTATTGCTCTAGTATAAGATGCCCAGGAAATTCAGGCTCAGGCACAGAGGAAAATCTTTGTATAACCAGGAGTAGCGATTGGAGTCCAACCATACGAAGATGCTCACTATGATCTGTTGCAGCCATGAAGGACATGCGAACCAGATCTTGCAGATGTAGAACCAAGAAATCTCCTAAGAAACAAAGTGTAAACTGCGCGTTTGTCAATGCACATTCCTTATGTTTTTTGGGTTTTTTTTGCTGCCTTCAGTCTGAATCTAAAATGTGCACATTCCAATAAGATCAAGGAACACCACTGCATGAAGAGGAGTGTCCAAACTTTTCATTAGCACTATATTAACGTCTGACTCCTATATCATTCACCTACTATTTTATACATTATGTGCAACTTCCCGCCAG